>NW_026896503.1:0-22915 GCF_033153095.1 Gastrolobium bilobum | reverse complement strand
AAATACATCATAGATATGAAAATGTACATCAAATCCACAAATACTGAGATACAATCTTGTTCACAGTTCATTAAACCAAAATAGTAAAATCAAAAGGATGAAGAAATTACCTTGGGCGCCATGAACAATGATGTGAAAGATGTGCTTGGTGTGTGAGGAACTTGTAGTGTTGCAATAAAAGAAAATAAAAATGGGGAGGGGGTGAATCGAAGGAGAAGAAGAAAGAAGGAGAAGAGAAGAAGTAGAGAGGAAGAGAGAAGAAAGAGAAAAGAAAAGAAGAAGAAAGGAAGAGAAAAGAAAAATGAGAGAGAAAGAAAGAAAAAGGGTTTGACGGCGTGGGGTTAGAATGAGTGAGGGAAGGGGGGTTATTAATTGGGGACTAGGGCTGCTGCAAAACGCAGCGTTCAAAAAAAAAAAACTGGTGCTGGACCGTGTAGTTTTGCTGCCTGCTGTATTGGAGAGTGGCACAGACTCGTGCGGATATGGAGCTGAGCCGCGCCATTTCTCTGGTCAATGTACCGTGACATTTTTTTTTTGAGATAAAGATAAATATAGTACAGAAAAAGATAAAATAAAAATTGGGTTGCCTCCCAATGAGCGCGTGTTTAACGTCACGAGCCTGACGGTTACCTCTTTATGTACCAACAGAGTTAAGATATTGAGCCACAATATTTTGTGACACAAGCCCTCCATGATAAAATTTCAGCCTCGAACCATTCACCTTGAAAGGTCTATCTTCATCCAATGGTGATATTTCTATTGTACCATAAGGAAAAACTGTTTTCACCGTATAAGGACCAGACCATCTTGATTTCAATTTTCCTGGAAACAATCTCAGGCGAGAATTATACAGCAAAACATGTTGGCCAGGCTGAAACTCCTTGTGAATGATCTTGCCATCATGCCACTTCTTTGTTTTCTCCTTGTAGATTCTGGCACTCTCATATGCAGAATTTCTGAACTCATCAAGCTCACTTAATTGAATTTGTCTTTTCTCAAGAGCTTTTGTTGGATCAAAATTTAGAAACTTGATACCAATTGATAAGGTGACATACCAATAGGAGTCTTAAAAGCAGTCCTGTATGCCCACAGTGCATCATCCAACCTCTTAGACCAATCTTTCAGAGAGTTTCCAACAGTCTTCTCAAGAATCCGCTTTAATTCTCTGTTAGAAAGCTCTACTTGGCCACTAGTTTGTGGATGATAAGGTGTAGCCACCTTATGTTTAACACCATATTTTGCCGGTATATTATCAAACTGCTTGTTACAAAAATGAGTGCCTCCATCACTTATTATGGCTCTAGGTACACCAAACCTTGTGAAAATATTCTTCCTCAAGAAATTCACAACCACCATAGCATCATTAGTGGGGAGAGCAACAGCCTCAACCCACTTGGAAACATAATCAACAGCAACAAGGATGTACTGGTTGGAATAAGATGAGGGAAATGGTCCCATAAAATCTATCCCCCACACATCAAAAAGTTCTACCTCTAATATACTATTCAGAGGCATTTCATCCTTGCGGGAAATATTTCCAGCTCTTTGACACTTGTCACATCTTTCAACATAGTCCCTACCATCTTTGAATAATGTGGGCCAATAATAACCACTCTGTAAAACTTTTTGAGCAGTTTTATTACCTCCAAAGTGTCCTCCGTAGTCTGATGCATGGCAATGCCACAAGATCTCATGAACTTCAAACTCTGGTACACATCTCCTTATAATTCCATCAGCACATTGGAAATACAAGTAAGGATCATCCCAATGAAATCTCCTTGCATCTCGTAGGAACTTCTTTTGTTGTTGCCTAGTAAGGTTAGGAGGCAACTCTCTTATCACCTTGTAATTGGCAATATCTGCAAACCAATGAGGTATAAAGATAGCCATCACTCTTTCATCAGGGAAGGTGTCATTTATTTCTCTCTCAGGGCCATCTTGTAATTCCTTCTCCTGAATTCATGACAAATGATCTGCCACCTTGTTTTCTACTTCAGCCTTATCTCTGATCTCCAAGTCAAACTCTTGAAACAAGAGCATCCACCTTAGCAAACGAGGCTTGGCATCCTGCTTATTCATCAAATACTTGATAGCAGAGTGGTCAGTAAAAACAATTACCTTGGAACCCAACAGATAAGATCTAAATTTGTCCAGTGCATACGCTACTGCTAGCATTTCTTTTTCAGTTGTGGCATAATTTACTTGTGCCTCATTTGAAATCTTGCTAGCATAGTATGACATGTAACAATTTATTCCTACGTTGGCCAAAGACTGCACCAATAGCATAAGCACTAGCATCACACATAAGCTCAAAAGGTAAACTCCAATCAGGAGCTATAAGGATAGGAGCTCTAGTAAGCTTTTCTTTCAACAGATTAAAAGCTTTAATACATGCATCATCAAAATGAAATTCAGAATCCTTTTCTAAAAGTTGGCTCAATGGTCTAGCTATCTTAGAAAAGTCTTTGATAAATCTCCTGTAAAATCTAGCATGTCCTAGAAAACTTCTAACACTAGTCACATTATTAGGATGAGGAAGTTTTTCAATTAACATCAATTTTGCTTCATCAACCTCAATCCCTTTCTCAGATATCTTATGACCTAAAACAATTTCCTCTTGTACCATAAAATGACATTTTTCCCAGTTAAGTACAAGATTAGTTTCTTGGCATCTTTTTAGAACATGAGTTAAATTATGCAAACATAAATCAAAACAAGAGCCAAAAACGGAAAAGTCATCCATAAATACCTCAAGATTTTTCTCCACCATGTCAGAAAATATGGAGAGCATGCACCTCTAAAATGTAGCAGGTGCATTACATAGACCGAACGACATCCGTCTATATGCAAAGACTCCAAACGGGCAAGTGAAGGCTGTTTTCTCCTGGTTTTTTGGTGCCACTGGGATTTGGTTATAACCAGAATATTCACCCAAGAAACAATAATAAGTATGCCCTGCCAATCTTTCCAACATCTGGTCAAGAAAAGGAAGTGGAAAGTGATCCTTCCTTGTGGCAGCATTCAACCTTCGGTAATCCACACACATTCTCCAATTAGTAATAGTTCTAGTCAGAATAAGTTCATTTTTCTCATTATGGACTACAGTGATACCTCCCTTTTTCGGAACGGTTTGCACTGGACTCACCCAAGCAGTATCCGAAATCGGGTAAATCATACCAGCATCAAGAAGTTTCACCACTTCTTTTCTCACCACCTCCTTCATTGTTGGATTAAGCCTCCTTTGAGGCTGCCTTACTGGTCTGACCTCATCCTCCATGAGGATTTTATGAGTGCAAAATGAGGGGTTTATACCCTTCAAATCAGAAATAGACCACCCTATGGCAGTCTTATGATTCTTCAACACTTCTATCAACCTTCTTTCTTGCTCAGAAGACAATCCCTTATTAATAATAACAGGGTAAGTCTCCTCATCACCCAAGAAGATATACTTAAGAGTTTCAAGAAGCTCTTTCAACTCCACTTTTGGGGCACCATCTTCTTTGTCATCATCTTTCTTCTCAAGAACCTCAAACGCCTCATTCTTTTCTTCCCTAAAAGGAACAACATCACGCGCTTTAAGTTCTTCATCAAGCTCTTGACTAAAGGATTTTTCTTCTTTCACCACTTGCTCTATAACATCAAGTCTAAAACAATCGCCTTTGTCAGAAGATTGTTTCATAGAGTCAAAGACGTTGATGGTAATGGTCTCATCATTCATCCTTAACTTCAACTTCCCGTTTTCAACATCAATCATGGCCCTAACAGTGGCCAAGAAAGGTCTACCCAGCAAAAGAGGCATTTCAGTTCCCTCTTCCATATCTAGTACCATAAAATTTGCTAGAAAGATGAACTTGTCCACTTTAACAAGAACATCTTCAACAATCCCACTAGGCCTCCTCAAAGATCTATCAGCAAGTTGAAGAGAGACCATAGTGGGCTTTAATTCAGTAATTCCCAGAGATTTACACACAGACAAGGGCATCAAATTTATACTCGCCCCAAGATCACACAAGGCTCTGCCGAAATCAGTATTACCAATAGCAATTGGAATGTTGAAGCTCCCTGGATCACGAAGCTTGGGAGGAAACTTCTTCTGTATTATAGCACTACACTCCTCAGTGAGTGTTACTGTCTGACATTCTTGCAACTAGTGTTTTCTTGACATAATTGGACATAATTGGACATATTAGCCAAGGCTTCAGCAAAGGGTATATTAACATGCAACTTCTTGAAGATATCAAGAAATCTGGCATATTGCTGCTTCTGAGCATCTTTCTTGAATCTTTCAGGATAAGGTGTCATGACTCTCACATATTCAGGACTCAATTCAAATTTATTCTTTTTAACAACAATCGGCTGCTCTTCTTCTTCACCTTTCTGAAAAGGCTTCTCAACAGTAGAAGGAATTACCACTTCTTTTTCTGGTTCCTTAGCCTCTTGAAACTTCTCATCAGCTCCTACATTTATGTTTGGCTTTTCTGGAGCTGCCACCACTTTACCACTTCGAGTTGTGATAGCCATACAATCTTCCTTCGGATTAGTAATTGTATTACTAGGGAAGGTTCCTGGAGTTCTATCAGCAATTTGCTTAGCCAGTTGGCCAATTTGATTCTCCAAATTTCTCATAGAGGCATTTGTGTTCTTCGTGTTAGCTCTAGTCTCCTCCATGAAAGCACTAGAATGTTGAGCCATTTGTCCTACTAGCTTTTCCAAATCAGAAGGTTCCTTAGACTGGACTGGTGGGGGTTGCAGATAATTATTAGACTTGAAATCAAGACCAGTTCCTTGCACCCTCCTCTGAAAATTATTACTTCCAGAAGGAAAATTCTGATTCCTTGGAATATTTTGTGGAGGAGGTCTTTGATCATACCAAACGCCATTCACCTGCACTTGTTGAGGAGGATCAGAAGACAGCAAAGAAGGACATTCATTAGATTCATGATTGTCCTTGCAATATTCACAAACAACAGAAGCGGCTTGAGCTTGAACACTAGAAAGCTGCATCTTATCAAGCCTTGATGTCAAGTTTTCCATTTGCTGAGATAATAATTTATTTTCAGCCAGCACAACATCGTTACCTTCCAGCCGAAGGATACCTCTCTTAGGCTTGGATGACAAACCTTCGTTCTCATCAGCTCAAAGGTCTCATTTGCTCTCAAGGATTTAATACTGCCACCTGCTGCACCATTCAACACCATCCGCACTTCAGGTTTACAACCATTGAAGAAAATTCTCACTTGATTACCAGTTGTCAAGTTATAATGAGAACACCTCCTCATTAAATCCTTGAATCGGTTCCATGTTGCACACATAGTCTCACCCTCTGATTGAGTGAAATTGGTGATATCATTCACCATTTGATTGTACCTTTCCATTGAGAAGAACTCAACAAAGAACTTTTGTGACAGATCATCCCATGTAGGAATGCTTCTTGTGGGTTGCCTCTCCAACCAATTAAGAGCCTTTCCCTTAACAGCAAAAGGGAATAACCTCAACCGGATTACATCATTAGACACCTGAGGGTGTTTGGTTGATTCACAGATCATCAAGAATCTATCAATGAATCTGTGAGGATCCCCATTCTCCTCTCCTCCAACCTGAGCTCTCTCCACCAATTGAATGTTGGATGACTTGAGCTCCCAATTGTTTTTGGTAACATCAGGCTGAACAATGCTCGAGTTGGGCATGTTAAGAGATGGAGTCAGGATAGTATCCATGAATGGATTGTCTGCATTATTGTTTCCTGCCATGATTTGTGATTCTTCAGGCAGAGTCTCAAGCTCTTTGAATTCAAGCTTCTTCCGAGCGAGTTTTCTATTTCTCTTTTCAGTCTTTGTAATCTCAGGGTCAAATAGAAATTCTCCAGTTTTGCCTCGCATACAACTCAGAAAAGAGATTAGTAGCACTTTTAAATACCACACTAAAAAATAAAAATAAAATAAAAATATTCACAAAATCCAATCTTAAAAATCAAGATTATATGATATAGGAAACGTCAAATCCCCGGTAACGGCGCCAAAAACTTGATGCTCACAGGCAAGTGTACCGATCGCACAAGTAATACAGTGATAAGAAAAGTATCGTCTCCACAGGGGTTGGAATCGAATATCAAATAATTTTTCCTTTTAAGATGGGAAAAGTTCAAATAGGTGTGACCAATATTGTTGATTTGATTAAAAATAAGAAATAAAAGCAAGAACGTATTTTTGGAATTTTTGTGATGAATGATAAAAATAAAAATAAGGATTGATTTTTAAAAGTATGAGAAAGCATTGTAGCTAGAGTGCACTCACCAAATGATTCTCGCTTCTTACTTTGGATTGATTTACAATACTCATTTATATAATTACTCAGATAAATTATTATCTAAAAATATTCAGTAGTTAACCCTCAATTCCTTGCAAGATTAACCCTTTAACCCCAATTCCTTGCAATGTTCCTCATGGCATTAAGCAATGAACCCAATAATTTAAGCATTTGCAATCAAATATACATCTATTCCTAGCATGCATATAAATTGTTATCCTACCCCTTTTCAAGATCAAAACCCCAATATTTCTATCTAGGGTTCTAACCCTCAAACTATCATCAACTATTAGATTGATCAGTTTTAACAACGAAGACAGAAATTACGCACAAGGTAGAGATAAAGATAATTATATAAACGAATAATTATAAACCAATCCATTGTAACAAGGGTTCGCATAGGGTTCGTGACCCTAACTACAATAAAAAGAAACTAGCCATCCATTGTCGTGGCTAAAATATCAATATTCAACATAACCTGGAAATTGGATAAATGAAAGAACAAGATGAACAGAATCTGCACAGGACTCTCTTTCTCCGAGCACGACGACTGTTCTATAGGAATTAGCGTCTAATTCTGTGAAAAGCATCCTATTTATACGCCTCTTTTCCTTCTTCCAAAAATACCCTTTCAGAACACGGTCTGTGAAACTCGTGAACTGGCGCAGTTCTGCGCCAGTGTGGCACCAACTTGCGCCAACTCCCTAGAATTTCGCCTGAGGAGTGTGGCGCCAACTTGCGCCAGAGTGGTGCCAACTTGCGCCAACTCCCTAGAATTTGGCCCAGTGATTTTTATGCAGCATGGAATTTCCACCTTTTGTAGTCACATCACCAAGCTTTTCGTAGTTTCCATCTTTTCTCCCTATATAATCATAACAAATAGGTGAGAAATGTCTTTGAGATAGAAAAGTCAATATAATCAGCAAATCAGTATAAAAAAATGCTCTTTTATGACTTAATTCTCAACATTTTCAGCTTGGAAAACTATATCTATCAGAGGCACATCAATCATCCACCCTTCAAGGCTCTCGTGTGATGGGGTGTGTGAAATTTCTACAGCTTTTAGATTGAATTGGCGCTTTACGCGCCACACATATGTAATAGAATTAATCGGATGACTTATATCAACTTAGCGCTTAATATTTCAGAATTCTATAAGAACACAACATATTACAAACAAGTAAAAGTTTAGGAGCTAGGTGAACTAAAGGTTACTATAGAAAAAACTTACATATTGTCCTTGCAATGTTCCCTGGTTAGATCGCGTACTCTGGACAAAGCTTTCCTCCATGCTTTTACCATGCCCGAGTCTTGTTTGAATCTATTTTCATGTTCAATCATGGCTGCTTCATAAGAATTTTTCTGGTTCCATACATCTGATGGTTCCACTTTGTAAAAAATTAGAAGAACTTGTTTCCCTTTGTTATCATGACAGTCAATGATCTTGGCAAGTTCATCAAGGCACCAAGTGGAAGATGCATAGTTTTGACAGAGAACAACCATTAACATTCTAGAATTTTCGATTGCTTCCATAAGAGCAGGTCTGATTTCTTCCCCTATCTTCAGCTCCTCATCATCTCTGAAAGTGTAGATTCTTTTTGGTACAAAGCATTATAGAGATGATCTGTAAATCCGTAGCGACTTCCGAGTTTGCCTCTTAAACTCAGAAAAACATCATAGAAGAAAATATCTGGGGATGTTGCATCATGATTCAGATTTGCCATCATAATAGTCAATGTTGTTCTTGGAGCGTTTTGCAAGTGTATGCTTAATGGGTTTCACTTCACACTGCCATACGAGTGGGAAGCCTTGGCCTTTAAATAATCATATACCAGGGGGCCACAAATGAGCCAAGTGGCTAGACGCTGCGAAGCAGCTGTGAAGGTCCCCGTTTGACTTATAAAATGTACGAGGAAATTACTTAAGAAATTGGAATTGAAAATTAATTAATTAATATATACATATATATATATATATATATATATATATCTATACAAATATATATATAGGTAAAATTATTTCTGCGGTCGCTTTACGTACAGTAAAGATATGTATATGGTTATGATTCTCCATATTTAATGCTTTCATTCTTTGTATGGTTATGATTCCCCGCATTTAATATTTTCAAGTATATATGACAAGTATTTGATTGCTGCATGTAACAGCCCGTTGTACACCGGTATTGTTAACATTAATTATGATATTAAGCGCAGTTACAATCACAGCAATTCATTTATAAAAAACGTGAGTCAACTTTTTCCGTTTATTACGCGAGTATTTAAAACCGTAAAAAGCGTAATAAATAAATGTCGTGACCATAACCGTAAACTCTTGCGGAATACTTGTTTAAACTAATTTTATATCTTATTTTACTTAATACAAGACACTAAGAGGTTCCCATAAATCCACTTAGCCAATTTCTCAATCTTACGTTTTCTAGTTAACCGAACGTGGTTCGGTAATTATTTTTCTGCGGACACACTGCACAAAACCAGTCCTTTATCTTTAGTTATCTTTTTTTTCTTACTTAAATACCTTTCCAATGAGCCATCACATGGGTCATTTCGATCTCGTTTGCTCTGGATATCGCCGTTTGAAGTTGGGCAAGCAAAAACTGCCAACCAACCCCAAAACAGCTCAAAACATCTCTCACTCCACGAATTACTGCAGAAAATCCACTCACCCAATTGCTCTCAAATATTTATACAACAAACTAGACACCTCAAGCTTCAATTTTACATATCATAAACTTAATTTGACAAAGAAACGAAGCGGGAATAAAATTACTAAAAACTGCCAGGAACAGCCCCTGCACAGGTGCGTTCTGGCAGTTCGAGTTCACAGTCTTCTACAGGGTTTCGTGCAACCTAGAAAATTCTCAGATTTTAACACAATGTAGGGGACATCTCAAGATTTAAAATGGCGTATGGTACGTCCCTATCGTACCTCTATGGAGGGAGATATGCTCTTTCGAAGTTTGCCTAAATTATTAAATTCTACAGAAAATTCGCTAGAGTTTCCTTTGTTTTTTCCTAAAATCCCCAAATTTGTAAATGCTCTTTAGTACCTCAAATGTACCTAATAACCAATGGGTGGCACACACAAGGACCAACAATGCCTTGGGGCACTCACAACCCAACTCAGTTTATAGTTATTACACAATTCATGCCATATTGCTCAATTTATAAATCCTTAACTTATTTCAATCACCAATGTCCATTTACATGCATTTTCTAAACATACATATCATCATAATCCTAAAATAGGCCTAAAGCCTTTCCATCATATTACATCAAATATCCAAGTTCAATTACAACATATTACAACTTACAATTTTATGACATTAATTTACAACTTGAAACATAAACTTTAAGTTACAACTTGAACTTCAAATGACATAAACAACTAACTAGACATAGGCAAAATGACATGAACAAATATGACTATGAATCTCATCCTACTTACATATGGAATGTTCATGCCCTAAATCTAGCCTAGGCCCAATGGCCACCAAAATGTAAAATACTAATAAGTCCTCCAACGACTCATCCTACGGGCCTCTTGCCCGCCGCTCCAGTGCCACTGCTACCTCCTGAAATAAAGTCCCCAAGACGAGGTGAGATATACGAATATATCTCAGTAACCTAGAGGTTCTGGAGAAAACTCCGCCCAGTGGCTCACTTCGATGCATATAAATAATATACAATAACATCTGTAAAAACGGGATATAGCAAGGGATTTAGAGAAACTGGAGAATATCGGGATACAAAATACGACGAAGCGGGATGGTAGCTACCAATACCGCGCAACGTCCTCGGCTTATATAAGCCTACAGGTCTCATCCAAGGCGTGTTCCTAGAACATCCAACCAAGGTACCCCTTCCATCCATATACACCCGAGACATTCCTAGTGTGCTCCTATCCGGATCACACACCACGACCCTAGGTCAACTGGAACTCCCTCTCGGAGACCTTTCAAGTGGAAGTCTGCAACGCCCGAAGGCAAAAACTGTCTACTGGCCAGAGACTCAGTACATAAGTACCCTCATAAATATTACATGCATGCTCATGTTATTCTACACTACTCATATACTTTTCCTACCATCACCCTCAACGGGTATGGTGGAACACACAAGGGGAACAAGCCCTAGTACCAAGAGGTTACCTTATTAAGCCTCTTCACTTAGCTCCACAGTAGTATGCTCTCCGAGCTCTTTACTCAACAGAATGCCTACACAGAGGACATTATCAATTACTCAAAACTCATACGAACACATGCAAGTTAACAAATATACAAGCATTGTTCCAATCACTTACCTCAATCCCACTTGGTCCAGGACCAAGGGCAATCCATCGACTCACAGTTCGGAGTTCAATTCAACATACGACAACCTACAACAACCATGTATGAATCATCAGTACACGACAATTCTATCAAAATACGAAAAACGCCAAAATTCACCCCTACACCTTGTAGGTTCGGCCTCTTAAGGCTTATTTCAAAATTTATTTTTCTAAATTTTTTTTCTCATTTTATTATACATCCTTATGTTGCCAAAAAGGCCATACCAAGTGTCGTTTCTCACTTTACGTCTTTTAAACAATGTTTTGCCTAATATTTCACTCTAGGATCCTTATGACTTTCAACACCATCAACCATTTTTCATTGATTCTCCAACCTTTAAACCACCACACAACCCATCTAAGTACCATTTAGCACATCCTACATCACTCAAATAATTTCCAACAACATCCATTCCTTAATTTCCCTTTAAAGGTCGAATTGCACATAAGCCATTCCAAGGGATTTTCACCCAATTTTAACCATTCCACACCTCTTACAATCTCATTATATCAACATATAATCATACAACAACTCACCAATACAATCCTAACACATTTTCAAAATTCAAAGTCATAACAACCTCAAAATTTTCTAAAAGTTACAAAACCATATTTTTCACCAATAATTTTCATGGCATTTCTAGCTCTAACACATCATTCTAAGACATTATCATCTAATGCACATTTTCCATTTGAGCTCTCTAACATCACAAATCAAACAAGCCTTCTTTAGGGTTCATAAACAAATTCGAAAATAAATCTTCAAATCAATCCATGAGGGGTGTTGAAACTTACCCACAATTACGTCACAAGACTCCTCCTAGAACTCCACAAGCAATGGCTCAAGAAATTAATCCCAAAATCAAAAAATTCCTAAGAATTTCGTGGCTGTAAAAGCCTCTTTTCTCACAATAGAGAGGGTTTCAAGGGAAACTAATCGGTGGAACGGGTTCGGATGATGATTTCAATCGAATTTCAAGACAAGAATCACTCGATTCGATTAAGATTTGATCAAGTTATGGAGAAAGAATAAAAAAAACTACATGGCCAAAGAGGAGGGGGCTGTCACGGTCTTGAAGGGGGAAGGGGAGAGAGAAGATGTCATATAAATGTGACTTTTAAGTCACTTAAGCCATAGGTGGGTCCCACACGCGATTTAACTTTAATCAATCACTAATTTCAACCACAAATTCATGACCTACGTATTTTCTCGTTCATGTCATATTTTTGTTTCGTAAAAATACTGATAAAAATTTCACGCTTATCGGTACAATTATACCGCAGTATTTTTACACCGATAAAAACACTATTCACTGATTTTTCTGAAACTTGCCTGTCCACTCAATTTTTCGTTCTGAATCAATTTCCAGGGTTCTTTTTATCATCTGAGACCTTCTACTCAATTTTATCTTCCTAGGATTATGTGCATGGCTAATTACCGTTTTGCCCTTTCTTTGTATTTTGGCCTAATCTTCAGGATTTTCACTAATCCTTCCTTTTTAATTCTCATTTAATATATTAATATTTAAATTTAGAAATGTGAGGTGTTATATTCACCCCACCTTTTAGAATTTTGTCTGCAAAATTAACTCATACTTGTCTGCTAACTTAGGATACAGCCGGAGAATCTCATCCTCCCGTTCCCAAGTAGCCTCCTCAGGTGTGTATCTTTACCATTTTACTTTCATCACAGGCATAACCTCCTTTTTGTGGTACTCATTATTCCTCGATCCTTCACAAATACTTGTCTATTATGGTTCTGTGACTTTTTAATTCTCAATACTTTAAACTTTCTCTGGTTCACCGTTGCACTTTCGCTGATTTGTAGGTAATAATATAACCATATTACAGATTTGTCTGTATCAATTCACCTCATCCTCATCTCTATCTATCTTTCTGACCCAATGTCATTCTCAAAAGGCTCTAACCATTTTCATAATAGGCTCTAACCGTTATCATGTAGACTTACTGATTATTCCTGGAATATTTCCATCTCACACTTTCTTTAGTACTTAAATTCTCTCGTAGTCCTTTATGTTTCGACAATACCGAAACATACCAGTCCTTTCCATTACTGTTACTACTCTTATCATTTCGTTGTTTTCTTAGCTTGCCCACAAGCGCATACCTTCTAGTTTCAATGGCATGCTACAGCACCCAATTAATACCAACTCACATTACATTTCATTTTTACATACTTTACTTTACTTTGTCTCGTGTCTCCATATCTTCTTAGATAATCACCACTGTGTCTTTCTCTTTGGGACACGAAGCTAACAATCCTCACAACAGCTCATACTCTCTGTCAGTCCTTTCCAGCTCTTCACCCACAATTCCATTCATGAATATTTCCTTCTACAACATCATATTTATAATTTACACTCCCTGTTAATCTATTTATCACTTAACCATTTAAACTCTATCAATTTAGCCCTCTCAGAGCCTAAACTCAACATCCCTCCATGCCTTCCGTATCAAAGGCCTCACCCCTAATATTTTCACCAACTAACCATTTCTACTCATCATTATGTAACAATGTTATAGATTCAACATATTTTTCATTCATTTATACCTCCATTTCCTCATTATCGACATTTTTGTCATGGAAGTCCCACTAAAAATACTATATCATAATCCTCCCATATAAGTCTCCTCATATTAGTAATCTCCAACACAATCGTTTTATCAACTGGCACTACTTTCATCCTTAAACAATTTTAAATTTTTTTATCAATACCGTGTATCTCCCAAGGATATATATATATCTCACTTAGCATGTATCGCATACCGTGCTCCAAATCACTCCATCGAGTTATCAACCTTTCTTTAATCACTAATATTTGAGTCACTGGTCCTTATTAACATTTTCACCTAATTCCATCACATTTAACTTCTTATGAAAGGCCATCAGGCCACCATCTTAACTACACATTTATTCCTCATTAGTCCCTTCTAATACAACTTTCACTCAATTCATCAATATTAACACGTTGCTATTTTGTATCATAGGGCAATAATCCCCAACAAACTTCACACTTTCCTTGGAACTCAAAATTTATATCACCACACTCGGTGTACACATACACACATCTCCTAGTGCTCGGAACTCACACCTCAAATTATCATCTCATGACGTCTCATATATTATATTCCCTTCGATATATTTCTGTTCTCTTAAAGTTACTCAATATCATGTCTTGCGTTATTCACACGACACAATCCTCCCAATACAGTGGGTACAAACACCCCCACGTTAAACCCCTCGAGCTCTTGCTGTCCTAAGGGCCCCATATGTAAATGACCCACCGATTCAGAGAATCTATCCTTATGATTCATGCAGTAATGGTAACCTACCACCAGTTGTCCCTGTTCTAGGAGCATCCCCAACGTTTCTTATTTGTGCATTTATATAAAACATCTCAACTATACTAGCGATCACATCAATGCGGGATACTTCCTCGCCTCATATTACTCATAAAGATAATAATAGTCTCCGGGAACATAATATCTAATGGCAAGATGTGTTTTGTATAAACACATGAGGCTACCCTCATTATAGGAATAGTGGTATACTAATCGTATTTCACATATGTATAATTCACTATGACTTCCTGGGTATGTTCCTTTCCACTAACCAAGCAAATTTCAATTTCTATTGCACATTAGCTCTTCCACTAACCATGCAATTTCAATTTCTATTGCACATTAGCTCTTCCACTAACCATGCAAATTTCAATTTCTATTGCACATTAGCTCTTACACTAATCATGCCATTTTCAAACTCAATAGCACATTAGCTCTTACACTAATCATGCCATCCAAACTCAATAGCACATTAGCTCTTACACTAATCATGCCATCCAAACTCAATAGCACATTAACTCTTACACTAATCATGCCATCCAAACTCAATAGCACATTAGCTCTTACACTAATCATGCCATCCAAACTCGATAGCACATTAGCTCTTACACTAATAATGCCATTTTCAAACTCAATAGCACATTAGCTCTTACACTAATAATGCCATTTTCAAACTCAATAGCACATTAGCTCTTAACTAATCATGCCATTTTCAAACTCAATAGCACATTAGCTCTTACACTAATCATGCCATTCTAAATGCTATTGCACATTAGTTCATACACTAATAGTATAATCTCACATTAAATCGTACATTAGCTCTTTCAATAATCATACAATCTCTTTCCCTTAATGGTACCTTAGCTTATTTATTAATCATAACATTGTCACTTCGTCGTTGTGAAGCAACAACTCACATTACTTAGACTAACATGAAGTTTATAGATTTTACATACATTAATTCCTTTACAATTCTAATTACTATCTTACATATGATTATACATGTTGTAAATAATAATTATTTAGTTATTATTTAGTTATTATTTAGTCATTTATTTGTTGTATTGGGCCAAGCCCATTAGGTTAAAATTAGGTCAAATATTCTCTATAAATAGAGAACCCTTTGTACAGATTATTTACAATTCTATAATATATTAGAATACCCTTTTTCAAGTTGGTATCAGAGCTCTCGATCTGAGGGCTTTGCTTCCGCACATATTATCTTTTTTTTAACAAAACCCTAATTTCTTTGTCTCTTGCCGCCATCAGCCGCCACTGGAAAATTTTTCCGGGGACCTTTTGGACCAAGGGGACCATTGTTGACCTTATTTTTCCTCCGATCTATCATTCTACGCACTGTTCCTCCGCCACAAACGACCGAAACACCTCCGACCGCCTCCAATCAGATCTATCTTCACCGTTTGGACCACTTTCCGGCGACTTTTCAACCGCGACCACCCACAGACAGGTGCGCGCTCACCGGACAACCACACCAGAAAAATCTCAGCCGACGAAGCCCATCCACGCGCTCTCACGCGCCGCCCCTTTCCTGGCGAGTGAATCCCACGCACAACTTCTTTCTCCGGCGCGTGCGGCCGTGTTTTTGGACCGGACCACCACCATTCTTCTCGTCTTCTTGTCTTCTGTCTGGTTCTGTAATTATTTTTCTGATCAGAGGTCATTTGATATTCTGTTTGGTTGATTTTATCGCTGGTTGTTAACTTTTTTGTTAAAGAATGGCCGAGCATGATAGTTCTTCGATCTTATCTGGTAAGAGCACACGTTCTATATCTCTTCTTGCTTCTTGCACTGATTTTAAAACCTCATGGATTTTGGATTCTGGTGCAACTGATCATATGGCTTGTCGTACTGAGTTGTTTTGTTCTTATCATCCTACTGTTGGTAGTCATACTATATCCGTAGCTGATGGAACCCATAAATCAGTTATTGGTTCTGGTAACATTCAAATTCAACCTTCCTTGTTTCTTAAAAATGTTCTTTATGTTCCTCAGCTTTCTACTAATCTTATCTCCACTCAAAAACTTACAACTGATTTGAATTGTTCTATCACATTTTTTCCTTCTCATTGTCTTATTCAGGATCTTACCACGAAGAAGACAATTGGAGTTGCTAATGAACAGGATGGGTTGTATCATCTCCTTCCAGACCATGCTAGCAAAAATCAGTTATTAATGACACGTCATCCTTCTACTGCAGAGTCTATGATTTGGTCACAGCAGTTCATTTATGAAACGCGAATAAATTTTTTCCGATTATTACGCGAGCATTTAAAACATAAAAAGGCGTAATAATTAAAAGCTGTGACCGTAACCATAAACTCTTGCGGAAGACTTATTTAAACTATTTTTATCACTTACGTTACTTATTATAAGTTACTAAGGAGTTCCCATAAACTCACTTAGCCAATTTCCAACTTTACGTTTTACACCAATTCGAATATGTTACACTCTAAGTTTTTCTGCGACCAAACAGATCGCAACCAACCCTACTTCTCAGATTATATCTTTGTGTTACTTAATTCCCTTTTTAACAAGCTAAAATACGCTCAATTCGGAGCTCATTTGCTCCGGTTATCGCCGTTTGAAGTTGGATAAGCAATTAGCCCAAACAACCCCAAAAACAGCCCAAACCACTCACTTTGCCCGAATTACTGCACTCAATCGACTCAACCATTTGCTCTCAAATTTTTATCCTACAAACTAGACATCTCAAACTTCATTTTGACATATCACACGCTTAATTTGACGGAGAAACGAAGCGGGAATTAATTTCCCAAATCCGGTCCAGAATCTGCCTCAGGTGCAGGGGCACATGGGCAGTCCGTGTTTCTCTATTTATTTCAGGCCGAAGATCAACCCAGAATTTCCTCAAATTTTGACACAAGGTAGAGGACATCTCAACCTTCAAAATGACGTATGGCACGTCCCTAGGGGACCTCTATAGAGGGAGATATGCTCTTCCGAAGTTCGCCTAAAATCTGCCAATTCTACAGAAAATTCGCCAGAGTTTCCTTTGTTTTTCCAATAATCCCAAATTTGTAAAAGATCATTTAAAACCTCAATGTACCTAATAAACACATGATAATACAGTAATAATCCAATGGGTGGCACACACAAGGACCAACAACGCCTTGGGGCACTTACAACCCAATCCAGTTTATAGTTATTAAACATAGAGTCCATATTAATCATTCTTAAGTAGTTGCAATCACTAACACCTTTTTCATGCATATTTCCATCATACATATTATCATAACCTAAAATAGGCCTAAGGCCCTTCCATCATAATTAGACATGCATCAATACTATTACAATATGGCTTTACAAATTACAACTTGAAACTAAAACTTCAAATTACATTCTTCTAAAATTTCGACTTAATTAAAAGACAACATAACCAAATACATCACTACTAGACTTAGGCAAAATGGCATGAACAAGATGCTAATGAAGCTACTAATAAATACAAATGACATGTTCATGCCCTAAGTCTAGCCTAGGCCACACGGCCAACAAAATGCAAAATAAGAAGCGCTCCACCGCTCACTCTGCGGGCCTCTTGCCCGAGGCTCCTGCTCCACTGCTACCTCCTGAAATAAATGCCCCGAGACGGGGTGAGATATACGAATATATCTCAGTAACCAAGAGGTTCTGGAGAAAACTCCACCCAATGGTTCACTTCGATGCATATCAATAGAATACAACAACCACTTTGAAAACGGGATATAGCATGGGATTTAGAGAAGGGGGAATATAAAGAAAACAAAATACGACGATACGGGATGGTAACCCCAATTCCACGTACGCCCTCGGCATATATAAGCCTATGGGTATCATCCAAGGTGTGTTCACAGAAACCACAACCATGATGCCCAAACCAACCAAAACGCCAAAGACATTCCTAGTGTGCTCCTACCCGGATCACACACCATGACCGCAGTCAACTGGAACTCCCTCCTGGAGACCTATCCAGCGGAAGTCCGAAAATGCCCGAAGGCGAATAAAACTGTCTACTGGCCAGAGACTCGGTACATAAGTACCCATAGCAATAATGCATGCATGCTCATGTGTTCTATACTATTCATACACACTTCCTACCGTTGCCATCAACTGGCAAGGTGGAACAGAAAAGGGGAACAAGCCCCAGTACCAAGAGGTTACCTTAATTTGCGTTTCCACAAGCTCCGCAGCAGCTAATCCCTCAACTCGGTACACAGCGGAATGCCTACACAGAGGACATTCCCAATCACTCTCAGTTCAACCCATACACGTTAATTTATAATTACACATGTAATGAACCAATTTCTTACCTCAATCCACTTGGTCCCGGACCAAGGGCAATTCACTGATTCAAGATTCGGGATTCAGGTCGACGTACGGCAACCTATACAATAACGTACATCCATCAGTACTCGTCAAATAGTATCAAAACGCAAAAACACAAAAATCCTCCCCATCCTCCCTTGATGGTTCGGCCATTGTAGTGTAAATGTGAGATTTATTTTTCTAAATTTTCTTTCTCATTTTGTTACGTCTCATTAGGTTGTCAATAGGCCGGTTCAAGTGCCGGTTCGTCATTTTCGCGTCGAATTACATCAAAACGCGAAAATCGCCAAATCACCCCTTTTCCCCTTGGAGGTTCGGCCATGTAGGTGTAAATTTGAGATTTATTTTCCTAAATTTTCTTTCTCATTTTATAACACTCCCTTAGGTTGTTTAGAGGCTAGTTCAATCGTCGTTTTTCCGTTTTTCGACATTTACGCATCGTTTTGCGAAATATTTCATTCTGGGCTCATTTAGGTCTCTAACACAATTCATTTTTCTCCATTGATTCAAACACTCTCCAAGCACAACACAACCCATCTAAGCACCATATAACTACACAAATCATTATCCAATTCATTTTTCAACATCAATTCCTCAATCTTTCCTCAAAGAATCGAATTTTAACCTATGGCATTCCAAGGAATTTCCATACAACTTTAATCATTCCAACCTTCATACAACCTATTATATCATCATACCATCATGCCACAATTCATCAAACAAGTCTCAACACCAAAATTCACAAGTCCAAAATCATGATCATCAAATTTTTCTAAGTTAAATTCATCAATTTTCACCAATAAATTTCATCGCATTTCTAGCTCTAATACATCATTCTAACACATTATCATCTAATACACATTTTCAAATTGAGCTCTCTAACACAACACATCATCAAATCAAGCTTTAGGTTTCCAAAAATTCAATCACAATTAAACCATGTAAATGGGATGGAAACATACTCACAACAAAGGCTAGAAGCTAACCCAAGACTCCTCCAAGCAATGGAAGATCAAAAAGCTCCATGGACAACCATTTTTTCTCCAAAATTTCGTGGCTGTAAATGGCCAATATCTCCCCAAATACACGGTTTCAAGGCTCAAGAGTGGTACCAATGTGTTTAGAAGGTTGTTTCCAACAAATTTCAACACAAAAATCACTTGATTTGGTTAAGAAATGATCAAGTTATGGTGAAAAGAAAATTTGAATGCAAATGGGGTTTTTGGGGGAGGGGGCTGCGGGTTTCATGAAGAAGAAGGGAGGAAAGTGATGCATGAATAGTGCCAAGCACATGTGGCTTAAGTCACTTAAGTGGGGTGGGTCCCACCGCCACCTCACGCGATTTAAAACTAATCCGAATTTTCCTCCGATTCCACTAAACGTCCGTAAATTCACAACCTATTTAGAAACTCAAATTTTTAACATTAACTATTCCCCTTTAATTAGGCTTGATCAGATGAATTAAGAGTCCTCCATTCGTTCGGAGAAAACACTGTTTTAAGCTATTACGCGCGCCATTGGCACGCTTCCCCAAACTGTCTTAATTTCATCGAATATTATAAGAAATCATATTTCCTAACTCATTAGACCATTTTTAACTCATATTTGAAACCTAGAGCTCAAAATTCAACTGGCACGTTTTACGGTGCAATCGTAACGCGATATTTTTACCCGCGAAAACACTATTCACTGATTTTTCTGAAACTTGCCCATCCACTCAATTTTTCGTTCTGAACCCATTTCCAGGGTTATTTTTACCATATGAGACCTTCTACTCAATTTTTATCTTCCTAGGGTTGCGTGTTGGCTAATTACCGTTTTGCCCTTTCTTTGTATTTTGGCCAAATCTTTAGGATTTTCACTAATCCATCACTTGATTGCTCACTTAATATTTTAATTACTTGATTTAAAATCGTGAGGTGTTATACTCACCCCAACTTTTTAGAATTTTGTCCGCAAAATTAATTCATACCTGTCCGCTAACTCAGGATATAGCCGGAGAATCTCCTCCTCCCGCTCCCAAGTAGCCTCCTCAGGTGTACGTCCTTCCCATTGAATTTTCAGCATCGGAATCACTTTGCTTCTAAGCTTCTTTTCACTGCGGTCAAGGACCTCAACAGGGCCTATAGGAACTTTCAAATTCTCTCTGATTTCAATATCGTCCGGTATCACCACATGCGATTCATCCGGAATATAACGCCGCAGCTGTGATACATGAAAAACATCGTGTAGATTTGACAACTGTGGGGGCAAGGCAAGCTGATAGGCCACTGGTCCTACTCTTTTCATTATTTGATATGGCCCAATAAAACGAGGACTCAGCTTCCTCACTCCCAATGCACGTCCAACACCGGTAACTGGAGATAACCGCACAAAAACATGACTGCCTTCTTCAAATTCCAGCGGTCTATGTCTATTATCATAATAACTTTTCTGCCGATTCTGTGCCTGTTTAAGTTTTTTCCTGATCATTTCAATCTGTGCCGTGGTTTCTTGCACAAAGTCCGGCCCAAACCTCTCTTTATCACCTACCTCTGTCCAACAAGTAGGAGTACGACATCTACGCCCATACAAAGCCTCATAAGGTGCCATGCCCAGACTGGAGTGAAAACTATTATTATAAGAGAATTCCACCAGTGGTAAATATCTGTCCCAAGAAGTGCCCTGTTCCAGCGTGCAAGCTCTCAACATATCCTCAAGTGTCTGTATGGTCCTCTCAGTCTGACCATCAGTCTGCGGGTGATACGCAGTGCTCAGCCGAAGCTGAGTGCCAAAAGCCTGCTGCAAGGCTCCCCAAAATCGAGAAGTAAATTTCGGGTCCCGGTCACTAACAATGCTAACCGGTATTCCATGGAGCCTTACAATCTCCTTCACATATAGTCTTGCTAATTTCTCCGTAGAGAAGTCCACTCGCACTGGAAGAAAATGTGCAGACTTCGTAAGTCTGTCCACTATAACCCAAATCGAATCATGACCAGCCTGAGTCCGAGGCAAACCAACAACAAAATCCATAGAGATGCTCTCCCATTTCCACTCTGGTATGTCTAATGGCTGAAGTAACCCTGCCGGTTTCTGATGTTCTATTTTAACCTTCTGACAAATCAAGCACTTTGACACATATTCAGCCACATCTTTCTTCATCCCAGGCCACCAGAACTTAACTTTCAGATCTTGATACATTTTTGTGGCACCCGGGTGTACAGCAAACTGACCCTTATGGGCCTCAACCATTACCTCTGCTGCTAACTCCTTGGGCACTACAATTCTGCCCTGATACAATAGCAACCCCTGCTCATTCACAGATATTCCACTCTGCCCTTTCAAATATTTGACACTGTCGTTACGTATCTGTGTTTCTTTAATCTTCTCATATAATTTATTTTCCACCCGACAGCTCTCATGCAACCCATCTGTAACCCGTGTAGTCCAGAATTCATCCACACTACCAATAAAGACATCTGTCAGTTTCAAGTCACGGAATTGCTCAATTACTTCATTATCCCACAACATCAAGTGGGATACACTGACAGACTTCCTACTCAATGCATCTGCTACCACATTAGCCTTACCCGGATGGTATTTTAACTCAAAATCATAATCTTTTAGAAATTCAACCCACCTCCGTTGTCTCATGTTCAGCTCTTTCTGATCAAACAAATACTTTAGACTCTTGTGATCACTGAACACAGCAAATTTCATCCCATACAGAAAATGCCTCCAAATTTTCAAGGCAAATACTATAGCAGCAAGCTCCAAATCGTGTGTCGGATAATTCTCTTCATGAGGCCTCAACTGCCTCGAAGCATAAGCAACGACTCTCCTTTCTTGCATCAACACACACCCCAAACCTTTCTTGGAAGCATCACAATATAATTCAAACTCACCTTCCGGATCGGGGAGGGTCAACACAGGAGCAGTAGTCAATTTCTCTTTAAGGCTCAGAAAACAACTCTCACATTCCTGAGTCCACACAAAAGGAGTATCCTTTCGTGTCAATCGGGTCAATGGCAGTACCATTGTAGAAAACCCCTCAATAAACCTCCGATAATATCCAGCAAGACCCAGAAAGCTGCGGATTTCAGTAACAGTTTTTGGTCGTTCCCAGTACATAACAGCATCAATTTTATTTGGGTCAACAGCAACACCCCTCTCAGAAATAACATGACCCAGAAACTGTATCTCCGATAACCAGAATTCACACTTTGACGGCTTCGCATACAACTTTTTATCCTTTAACACCTGTAACACAGTCCTCAAATGCTCACTATGCTCCTCTCTGCTCTTAGAGTATATCAAGATGTCGTCGATAAACACGATCAGCCGGGGCATTTGTAAGCCCAAAAGGAATCACCTGATACTCGTAGTGTCCATATCTAGAGCGAAAAGCCGTTTTAGGCACATCCTCCGGCCTAATCCGAATCTGATGGTATCCGGACCGGAGATCAATCTTTGAAAATACGCAGGCACCCCTCAACTGATCCAACAAGTCATCAATACGCGGCAATGGGTACCTGTTCTTAACCGTAACTTTATTCAATTTCCGGTAATCAGTACAC
>NW_026896502.1:0-22673 GCF_033153095.1 Gastrolobium bilobum | reverse complement strand
AAGCGTATCAACCCTTGCGCGGTTTAGGGTAAGCTTTATTCGAAATAGGGAATCTTCAATTTACTGACTCTAAAGGCAGATCATCTCATGATCTTTTTTACTATGCATAGATTCCCGAGTCTCTGTAAATGTCATCCTGATTTCTCCGGTTTCAGATAACCTAATCTCTCACAGAGATTTGACCAATTCCTTCAGCTTATCACCCTACCCTGTTCTCTTTCAGGACATGCCCAACAGTATACCTATGAGTCTCCATGTTTCAGGCAGACGAGGTATACAGTCAAAGCATGCCTTCTAGAACACAGTCTAGGTAATAACTTCTGGTCTAAGGAAAAACATACTCAAATATAAAGAGACTACTCTAATGATACTCTCTGTGAGATTTCCTCAAAGAGTCTCTTTTGTGGGTCTGTTCGGTGCGAGCTATACCCTTATAGATCCACTCACGACTTTAGCTAAGACATCTCCATATCTGTAGCTCATGAGGTCTTTACCTTGCATCCGAATACAAGTAGATAAGTCGTGCTAGTCTTACCCGAGATCACTGATCCCCATTCTCAGTGTCTCTAGACTAGAACATAAAATTAGGAATAAATATCCAGTATCCTTGAATCTTCATGATCGTGATCTCATCACAGATACTCAAGAGATACCTATTTTATTCCAAGGGTTTTATCCAGTTACTCATATAAAATATTAACAGTAATATTGAGACAAAATATGAAACAGGATAAATAGTGCTTTTATTTATTTGCGACAATACAAAGGTCCACATATGTCCTAATCTAATTAAAAGATTGTCTCTAGGACATCCATATACTAACAAGCTCCCACTTGGCCTAGAGCCAATCAGACCTAAGTCGTATACCCAAAGACTCATAATGACTATCATGTTTTCTCTGAGAAACAGCCTGTGTCAGAGAATCGGCTAGGTTATCATCTGTGGGAATATAATCCATCTTTACATCCATCCTATCAATGATTTCTCTAATCAGGTGATATCTGCGGAGCACGTGCTTAGATCTTTGAAGAGACCTAGGTTCCTTTGACTGCGCAATGGCTCCAGTGTTGTCGCAAAGCAACTGTATGGGCTCATCCACGCTTGGAACCACCCTAAGTTCAGATATGAACTTTTTGATCCAGACAACCTCCTTAGCTGCTTCTGAAGCAGCTATATATTCAGCTTCTGTCGTTGAATCTGTTGTTGTCTCCTGCTTGGAACTCTTCTAAGATACTGCCCCACCATTTAAGGTGAAAACGAACCCTGACTGTGACTTGTAGTCATCTTTGTCACTCTGAAAGCTGGCATCAGTGAACCCTTTCACTGTTAGCTCATCAACCCCACCATAGACCATAAACGCATCCTTAGTTCTTCTTAAGTATTTAAGGATGGTCTTGACTGCTGTCTAGTGACCCTCTCTAGGGTCCGACTGGTATCTGCTCGAAATGCTCAAAGCATAGGAGACATCTGGTCTCGTACATATCATGGCATACATGATGGATCCAATAGCCGAAGCATATGGAATTCCACTCATGCGATCCTTCTCAGGCTGTGACTTAGGACACATAGCCTTTGAAAGATGTACCCCATGACTGATGGGAAGAAAACCCCTTTTTCGACCCTTCCATGCTAAACCTCTGTAGCATCTTGTTAACATACGTGGATTGAGATAAACCCAGCAGCCTCTTGGATCTATCTCTATAGATCTTTATACCAACTATAAAGGCTGCTTCTCCCAAATCCTTCTTGGTGAAGCTTTTTGAAAGCCACTCTTTCGTTATTTGTAATGTGGGGATGTCATTTCCTATTAACAATATGTCATCTACATAAAGTACCAGGAAGACGACATTACTCCCACTAACCTTCTTGTAAACACAAGGTTCATCCTCGTTCTTGATAAAACCGTTACTCTTAACGACTTCATCAAAACGAATATTCCAACTCCTTGATGCTTGCTTTAGCCCATATATCGACCTTTGAAGTTTGCATACCATATGCTCCTGATCTTTGATTCCAAAGCCCTCAGGTTGTGTCATGTACACTTCCTCCTTCAAGAACCCATTCAAGAAGGCGGTCTTGACATCCATTTGCCAAATTTCATAGTCGTGATATATTGCAAGCATGATCCTAATAGATTTGATCATGGCAACCGGTGAGAAAAATCTCACCATAGTCAACTCCTTGTCTTTGACGATACACTTTCGCCACCAACCTAGCTTTGTAGGTCTAAACATTGTCATCTGCATTAGTTTTTCTTTTAAAGACCCATTTATTACCGAAAGGTGCAGTAAACTGCGAGAGAATTCCATTTTCTCTCACATAATCCTGAAACTCATGGCTCAGATATTCACCACCACGATCTGATCGTAATGTCTTAATCATCTTGCCACGCTGTTTCTCTACTTCATTTCTAAACTCCTTGAACTTTTCAAAGGCTTCGGATTTATATCTCATTAGGTACACGTACCCAAATCTTGATTTGTCATCAGTAAAGGTGATGAAATATGAGTATCCTCCTCTAGCCTCTATAGACATTGGCCCACAAACATCAGTGTGAATGAGTTCTAATAACTCACTAGCCCTATGACTCTCAAGCCCTTTGGGCTTGTGATAAGTCATTTTCCCAGCTAGACAAGATTCACATTGTCCATAGGATTCCAAATCCATGGAATCTAGGTATCCATTTGCATGCATCCTAGACAATCTTGTATCGTTTATGTGCCCTAGTCTACAATGCCAAAGATAAGATTGATTATCTATCCTAGGTCGTTTCACAGCAATATTGAGCACTCCAGTTCCCATTTCCACAACATACAATCCATTTATTAAAGAAGCAGTACCATAAACAATATCATTCAAATTGGTAGAAAATGTACCATTCTTAATACTAAAAGTAAAACCATCTTGTTCTAAACAAGAAATAGAAATAATGTTTCTAGAAATATTTGGAACATAAAGACAATTATTCAAATGCAATAAAAGTCCCGTAGGCAAAATAAGTCGGCATCTCCAACAGAATGAGCAGCAACCCTTGCTCCATTGCCAACGCGGAGGTCCACCTCATTTCTCTCCAATCTTTTTGGGCTCCTAAGCACCTGCAACATATTGCAGATATGAGAACCACAACCGGTATCCAATACCCATGAGGTAGGATTAGCACAAGAATAATTTATCTCAATCATGAAAGTACCTGAGGTAGAAGCATCACCATGCTTCTTGTCCTTCACACTCTTCAGGTAATCTGGACAATTCCTCTTCCAACGGTCTTTCTTGCCACAATGGAAGCACTCAGCATCGCTTTTGTCCTTGGAAGCACTCTTACCCTTCTTTTTGCCTTTCTTCTTCTTGGGTTTTCCTTTGGGTTTAAGGGAGTCTCTTTTCGCAGGCTCCTTGCCCTTACCCTCTGCCTTGCTAGGCCCACCAATCAGAAGAGCATGTGTCCTATCCTTCTTGATAGACACTTCAACAGTTATTAACATGCTTAACAATTCAGGCAAGCTCACAAGCATCCCATGCATATTGTAATTCATAATGAATTGACTGAAGGAAGGTGGAAGCGAGGTCAAGACTAAGTCATTACTTAGCTCGGCATCCATCACGAAGCCTAGATTTCCTAGCTTCTCAATGAGCCCGATCATCTTAAGAACATGACTGCTCACAGATATGTTCTCAGACATCCTGCATGAGAACAATTCTCTATAAGCCTCATACCTCTCATGCCTGCCTTTAATGTCATACAACTCCTTGAGATGTAAGACAATAGAGGGAGCATCCATATGCTCATGCTGCTTTTGCAGTTCAGGCGACATGGATGCCAACATGATGCAGACAGTCAACACATTATCATCCATAAACTGTTTGTGGGCCTCGAAATCAAATTCCACGAACCCATCTTCCCCTTCCCTAGGAGCTACGGGTAAATGCAATAAAATAGTTTAATGCTTTGTTATACGTATGTGTATACACTGGTGTGGCATAGGATGGTGTTTCCCTATGTTTTGTATGTTGCATGATGATGCGTAATTCATACTTGGTAGATTCTCTGATCAGTAGGACTATTTGCATCTGAGTATGCTTAGGACAGCATGAGAGCTCGAGAGATGACTCATGGAGATGTTTGACACACTGCAAGGATATGTATTTACTGCATTATTTACTATTATTGCATTTATACTGTGAGTGAACTATGGGGTGGAAAAATGCTCCAAGGACCCCTAGTTTACCGAGGTATATTTATATATCTCACCCGTGTTGTGGGGACCCCATTTTAGGTACAGGTGCTGCAGGAGCCTCTAGTGGTAAATGGCCGTATTTGGACTAGATGTCATTGACGTGCGCTGTCGAACCCACGCAAATTACCGAGCTTGAATCTGTAGTGTTAGGGCAACTCAGATCGTCTCCCAAAGAACCTGCTTAAAATCAGAAACGCTCTGTGAAATAAAATATAAAAGGGAAAGGGGACTTTGTTGATTAATTTAAATAAAAACAGAATATAAAAAGATGAATTTGAAATCGTAATTAAAAATAACCAACCTAAGGTTATGATTCCTAGGACGTCTTTCCTCGGATAAAAAGATATCAGAATCGTGATTGATGTCAATTGAATCAGAATCCTTATTTTCAATTTAGAACCCTTTCTAAGCAATCGCTTAGCGTTTGATCAAATACGGTGCTTCTACTCATACAATCGAAGAGTATTAGCTCGATTGATTTAAGGTCATAAGGTCAATCAATCTAATCATCAAATCTGATGATTAATCCCTTTCCATAATCGCAATCGCGAATCTCAAATTGAATATCCACAATCGCACGATATCAATCTGAGTTTGGAAGGGAAACAAATCCGATTTAAAACAAAAAATGCAGATCCTCAAGACTAATCCATGGAATCCACTACCCTTAGGTTGATTAAAGGATTCTTAGCCTCGCATGGCTAAGGTAAACATAATTAAAAATTAAAAACAATAAGAACAGAAGATGAAGAAGAAGAGCAAAATTCAATTCAAATTTCAAAGAAAATTGTCAATCGTCAAACTCCCAAAAATCTCACTGCCGAAGGGTTTCCTAAAATTTTCCTTTAATAGCCGTCATTCAGAACGGTTAGGGTTTCACCACTTCGGCCCATACATAAATTAAAAACTTAATAAAATAAAATAAAATATTAAAACATGGCCTTGAGCCCTAAACACATTGGGTTCTAATATGATTTACAAGTCCAAATATCAAAATAAAATTCCAGCAAAAGCACGTCATCTTGGGCTCAGTTTTCGACCGTCTTCCCGTTCGAATTGGGCTTCAATAGATGAAATAGTGATTGTAGCCCTTTCTGTTATCTGCAAAGCACAACACGAAAAAAGTCAATCGGACATCTGTATAGTGAGATATGGTCAAAATACGAAAGTAGTGTAAATCTGAGAAATTATAACGAAAAACAATTAAACCCAATTAAAATCTAGAATTCTGATTTGAACCAAAAGACCTTTATTTAATACAAATAAAACCTAAAAATACCAATCAAAAGTAATAAATAAGTGTAACAAAATATGTGTTATCAATCATATGTTGATAGCTGGTCATTTTGGATTGCATCTCATCTAGGATTGTAGATGTATATGTCTTTTACATTGTCACATGTATATGTATATTTTGAAGTCACGTGATGTATTTTGGAGAACTTAGTGCATAATTATTGTGGTGGCGAATGCCTTGTTGTATATGGCTAATAGCTTTGATCATGGTCCTTTTGTAGCTAAGTCCGTTGGCATGTAATTATCTTGAAGAATATTGTTATAAATGATTCATTGTAACATTGATTGAATGTGAAAATGGTTTTCTCATTTTGAATTGAATGATAAATTGATGAATATGGTGGGATATGAGTGCCACAATATGTGTTGCATCACTGTTGGCCATGTCTAGTTATTTAGGTACCAAATTCACCTAATGCTCCATCATGTCATGTGCCATTATGCAGATTGAACCTGTTTTTATCTGTCGGAGAGCGCTCAAGCACCCTAAAGGGTGCTTCAGCACTCTTGGTGGCCAAAAAGTACAAATTTTTCCTGCCAGTGCGCGCTCGGGCGTGTTGGAGCGCGCTGAAGCGCGCTACCTGGCAAAAAAATGTTCAAAGAGCGTGCTTAGGTGCTCTCAGCGCTCTTATGCGCGCAACCCGTTCTTAGCACGAATATAGGTTAGTAAAATTGGCATAACTCAAGCTACAGAGCTCCAAATTCAGTGAGGTTTGAACCTATATGAAGCTAACATATAGAAATATAATCCCATGAAATATTAGAGTAATTGAATGAGTATATCAATCTCAGTTTAGAATTGAAGTTGATGATCCAATTCCGAAAGTTCGATTTTGTCAGCTACGTTACGAGTTTAATAACTCCGGCTATACTTAATCA
Organism: Gastrolobium bilobum; assembly: GCF_033153095.1. Taxonomy (NCBI): domain Eukaryota; kingdom Viridiplantae; phylum Streptophyta; class Magnoliopsida; order Fabales; family Fabaceae; genus Gastrolobium; species Gastrolobium bilobum. The sequence continues at coordinate 16,265 of NW_026896502.1, read as the reverse complement.
AATGGTTATTGTAATATCTTTCCTGAAAGCCCTAGACTTCTAGTTTATCATAATGAAAAGTTTAAAGTTAATGGTTAAGTGTAGTGGTCTCATTTTAGAGGATGTTACATGGTTACAATTAAAGTTTTGGTTATATTAAGTACGGTTTTGTTTTAAAAAGTAAATGAACAATGTTTTTGTGAAAAAATTTATCCGTAGTTTTAATTAATCAATGTGATTGTAACTGCGTTTAATATCATAACTAATATTAACGTTTCTGGGTGTACAACGGGGCATTACATATAATCTTCCCCTGACATCAGTATAAGAAGAAGCACCAAATCGCTGATAAAAAGTACAAATGAAATCTCTCCAAGATTGCATAAATCATGTGCGGTAAATCCATCGGAACCAAGACCTCGCATTTCCTTCCATTCAAAGCCAGCTAGTAGCACTTCGAATTCTTTAGGAACGTTTTTTAAGTGAAAAACATCTTAGCTTTAAAATCCAATTATGCGGGTTTTGTCCCTCAAAAATTAATAGTTCCACAAGCATAAACTTTGACAAGGAGCATTGATCTTTTCATTCATTTCTTGTAGCACCTGAAGAAGATGATGTCTCACCTGATATAAAGAATGATTGAGATTGTGGGATCTCCCTCGTACGTTGCTCCCTGAGAAACAATGCTTAATGTATTTCTTGCATTTGAGCTACCAGAATTGCGAATTGAGATTGGTTCTCATCCAATCGAGTTTCCACGCGTTGGATGTGCTTGAGTTTTTGTCGTGAGCCATCGAACTCTCTCAAATTAATCAGTTTCAATAAAATTTGTAATACACTGGACAACCTGAATCGTCTCTCTCAAGAAATTTGCAAGAAACTTAGTCCTTTAGTTAAAAATAGAAAGTAAAAAAGGATTTTTTTTTGTGATTAAAAACGTAAAGTAATTAATCAAGATTGTAAAAACTGAAATTATCAAATAAAAGGTTAAAACAATGATGTTAGAATATGGGTCAGATCTGAAACAAAAACCCTAAATATTAAACATGTTAAAGAGAGAGAGACAAGTACCTTGACAGAGGTGGCAGCAACGAGGAATAACTATGAGATGATGGTGGTCGGAGTACTACTGTGTGTGGTGGATGGTGTGGGTGATTGAATTGATAAATTTCTCCCTTATTCGCACGATACCCGAGTATAGTATGTGAGGAAAGGAATATGTCAACTGGGGGTTTTTAAAAAACCCAGCCAGTGACATATATTTGGGTATCTCCCTATGATACTAGGGTAAATAATGTAATGAATGCTCAAAATATGAACAATACTCGGGTAAGCCACTAGTGTGCTCGAGCATAGCATTTTTTTACGAAGAATACTTGAGTATAAGGCAGTATACTCGAGTGTATAATTAGGTCAACGGTCAAACAATAGGTAGATGAGTTATATGTTTTGATACGAGGGCGAAGCGATAATTTTAAAATAATTAAAGGGCACGATAATCAAAAAGTCGGATCCACTCCCTATCGATAAAGAGCGGAAAGGAAAAGTTGATAAAACATACACTAAAATTTAAACATATCATGGTTATTAATTTTATAGACCGAATTTGGCCTTATATGAGAAAAACAAACGCTAGTACAGAATCCACTGAATGCTCAGATTGCATGATTATAAGACTTGACATCTCAAGACCCGAACATTACTTTATTGTTCTCCAGCAAGGAACTGCTCTAGATTTTTGAAGCGAAATTCCAGGAAAGAATGTCATGTGGTTCAACATTATCACCAGTGGCAGCAGAGAAACCAATTCTGACCCACTCCGGCAGAATACCCCTCAAATCAATGGTTTGTGTGACGCCAACAGATTGTTTAGCATCACTGTAACTGACAAAGGCACTCAATTGTTTAGCATTGGAGTCATAGCCAATGACAGCTTTTCCTATTGATCCTTCAGGGACCGAATTAATAGGCCAATCATCAGTGGTCGCTGAAGCAAGAGAGTTTATGTCAATTCCAATATGAGGAGCTATTGGTACAGGCTTGGGATCCCATACATTTCCGAAGCTGTCAAATTCAACAGCCAAAATTTGATTTTTGTATGTGTTGAAAGCAGTTTCAGGACTAAATAGTCCAAGGTATCCTCCAGTTGAATTTTTAGGAATTCTGGGGTCAGCATCAAATGGTATCATAAAGAAGGCCAACCCATCGGCATGGATTGCTCTACCAGCTGAGTCCACCACAAATGAGAACTCAGTTTCGAAGTCTGCAAGTTTGCCTGTGCTTTTGTCCCACAGGCGCACTGGTGGAATATAAACAGCTCGACCAACACTGTGTTTCTGGAGAGTAATACCATCTGGTCCATCTCTTCTTGTTAGTTGTATAACCCCACCTGATGGACGGGCATCGCCAAGATAACCTATATCAAAATTTTGTTCTGGCCCGAAACTGGAGAAACTGAATGAAAATGAATCTGACTTGACATTGCTGAATTGCAACAGAAAAAAGAGGACGAGCGTAAGGATAGCAGAAAACAGGTTTTGTGTTTTAAGAAGAGTTTTAGCCATGATTGATATTTTAATTTAGAACTAAGTTGGGGTGCATGGCAAACAGGGCTCGAGATTTGAGATATATATAGTACCAGGTAGGATTGCTTAGGCCTGCAATGTAAGATAATAAATAAGAATTGATTGCCGAACAAGGCAGCCAGCCAGCTTACATAGTAGAGTTTCGATCAATTATATTATAATATTATAACTAGGTTGGGGTGCATGGCAAACAGACAGATTAATTATAATATGTATGTGTGAGTTTCGATCAACATAACTTGCATCGTTGCCGTTTGTCTCAAATATATTGAGTCCTCGGACTGCAACAGAAAATAGATAACATTACAACATTACTTTCTTTGACAACGGGGCTAACTAAGTCTAAGGTAGTAATCAAACTGTCAAATAGTGGGAGTTGCATTGTAGGTTGAAAAAAAGAAAAAAAATCAAACCAGTTATGATTATTGCAGTCGTGCCATTTTGTTATTAACGTTGATAGTATCCAGTGACTTCCAGAAACTCTTTAAGTATTTATTAGTTAACATAAATAACTATATACCTAATTTTTTCCATAAAAAGTCCGAGTCTGTTTCTTAAAGGAGCTATTGTTCAACAACAATAATAAAACGTTAGACGGTGTTTGGACTAATAAAGGGTGATTAAAACAACGAAATTCCACCTTTGCGTTTGACCAAATAGCTGATGTCCGTTTGGGTACAATCAAGCACGATAATTTAAAAACTACATGGTGTTTGAGTATACAGATTAGCATCGCTTGACTAAACCATTATTATTTGTAGGTCCTTTGTAGAGCTATATGGGAAATTACGTTAATTTGAAATGAAGAGGTAACCAAAAAGATCAGAAATTTTGATTGAGAGGAGAGTTGATGAGTCAGATTCATTACACCATCTCATGTGGGCTTATTTAAGAATAATTTTAATATTTGACAAAACGAAATGATATGAGATAAATATTGGTTTATCTAATTTTTGACTAAGTATTCTTTTGGGTGCTTGGCAAATTTCACTATGTCCGCTTTAGTCTATAGCAAATAAAAAGGTTATTAATGGTCCTTAAGAAATTCAAAATGGACCTATTTAGTTGAAATCGTGGTCCCTCACAAATTCAAAAAAGACCTACATTAATTTCTCAAAAAGACTAAAATGGGTCCACTTTGAATTTCTTAGGGACCACACGAATAGTCTTTTTATTTGCTGGATTAAAGCGAGCATCGTAAAATTTGCTGATGATCGAAAATGGTATTTACTCCTAATTTTTTGTTTCTAGTACGCTTAGTTTCATCTTAAATGTAGTCCGCTACGATATAATTTTTTCCAAGTCCGTCTAATGTCAAAATATATAAGGTACAGGCTTCAAAGATGTATTAGAGTTGATAAGAAGAATGATAGCCAATATTCAGAAATTCAACTATTTATCATAACTGATAAAAAGAAAAAATTTAAAAAATATATATAAATGATACTTAAAATAAAAAATACATAAAAAATTAAAAATAAGAAATAAGAAATAAAACATAGATAAGAGAAAAAAAAAAAAACTAAATGAATAAAGAAATAAAAAAAAGAAGGTAAATAAATAAATACGAGAAGAGAAATAGAGAGAGAAAAAGAAAAAGAAATGAAAAGAAACAAAAAAATTGGTTCTATTCATTCAGTTCAAGAACTAGTTTTTAAAAATAGTTTAGTTCAAGAACTAATTTTTAAAAATATTTTTTTTAAATATAATGTTTTTTAAATATAGTTTTTATTTTAAATAAGGTTTTTTTTTAAATATAGAACTGGTTTTTTAACCAGTTATGAACCCAAATGAAAAGTATTGAGAAAATAAAAAAAATATAATAATACCTAAAATTTGAAGAAAAATAAAAAAATTAAATAAATAAAGTATTAAAAATAAATATAAAGTAAGGAAGAAAAATAGAGAGAAAAAAGATAAATAAAAAAAATAAGAGAAAAGGAAAAAAATATTGTTTCATGGATTTTTAAATCAGTTCAATTCTTAAAATGATTTTGAAAATTAGTGCAGTTCATAAACCAATTCAGTTTATGAATTGATTTTTCAAAAATAATTATGTTCAAGAATTGGTTTTTAAAAAGCAGTTTAGTTCCATATCTGGTTTTTAAAAACCAATTTTTTAAGTGTAGTTTGAACTTGCTGTTAGAGTGGGGACACCATTCTGATAGCTAGAAACGAAAGCAGAAAATAGTTCAATTCTGTTTATTGTTATTTTCTTTATTCAATTGCATTCTTTATACAATTTATAGTTCACCTTAGCAAAACTTTATCCGTGGAAACGATATTCTGGGTCATTATACTCTCAATTATTACTTGGATGTGTGCGCTTACAAGAGTGTAATCCTCTTGAAACAACATTCCTTGGTGTCGACACGACCAACAAGGGGCAATTGTAAACACCCACTTTTGGCACACAAAAAAAAAAAAAAAACTTCCTCTTCATTTTGCAAATTTAAATAGTTATTCATAAAATTAAAATTATGAGAAAAAAAGGTATTATTTATGGAAAAGAACAATTACTTAAAAATATTTTGCGTAAGATAATTGATTCCTAACCCTACATGCTTTGCAGTAGTTGTTCTCTTTTTTGAATTAGTCTACCCTCATGACCCATTAACGATGGATCATTATAGAGGAAGATAGCTATCTATTTAGATTTTTTTTCTTCATTATTTGGTAGAGTATAATTCATGCAAGAGATTGCAAAAAGCTAGCTTATGATTAATGAAGACAAACAACTCCCCGTATTTAGGCACATTCAAATGACCGTGTAAAGGGAGCAAAGGGGACCATGCTTCATTGGAAAATAGATTATATGATGGGCTTTCTCTTTGCCCAAAAAAAGGGGGAAGCGCACAAAGGAATATATATAAGAAAGAGGAAGTGAAAGGAAAAAAAAAAGGGAAAGAGGAACATTGGAAGAAGCTGTGTTACTGGGAGTGAAGATAGAAAAGTGGAGAGTTTGAAGATATTTGTAAAACTAAAGTTTAGAAAAAATATGTTACGGGCCAAAGTGAGAAACGGCCCATAAGGGAGAAGAAGAAACCAGTTTAGGCCAAGGACTACGTAAAAGAGGAAAATATATAGTAGGAAGTCTGTGGTAGTACAAGTGTAACACCCCATATATATCCGGATTGTTACCATATTATCGTATTAAGCCATGCTTAATATAAAAATGCGGAATAACTTTTTCTTTTCAATTATGACATCATTATCCTTACCAAGTTGAATTACTTAATTCATTTCCAAAACATTGCCTATATGTAAATGCAAAAGACAGATATCTATACTGAATAACCTCATAACATAATTAAGATCATTAACTGAGTCTCTAGTCACGGCACTACAACACGTAAACCGGACAATAGTGATAGTTTATACAACTCAAGCTAAAATGTACTAACATCAAAGCGGCATGGACAAACCTCATGCTCACCAAACAAGGCAACAAGCCCTAAAAGAGTCTCAACTCAAATATCAATATAAAGACAAAAAACATAAACAACATCCAATATCCAGTCATGTCAGCATACAGAATATATAATCAGCTAAGCTCCGGCCTCCTGTCGCCAGAGGCATCAACCCCCAAATTACCTGAACTTGAAATAAGCGTCCCCAAACGTGGGGTGAGATCTCTAAACAAGAAATCTCTGTAAGGCAAGGGATCCTAAAGGATCTTCCACCACAAGCTCACTTACATGTGCAATATAAGTTCCAAAAGCATTTAAACAGTATAAGTTCCAAAACAGTGCAATGCAGCAGATAATCATGTCATATGTGTTATAACTATTCTACTGATCAGAGAAGTGCAGGAATACGTCTATTACCAACACAGTACCAGCCCATGCTGTACCCGCCCCCCAGGATCACCCCATGGCTTCTTGGCTAGGCGAAACACTGAAAGTAAAATGGCCTTGAAGGTCGTAACATGTGAGAGGGAAAAAAAAAAAAATTCATATGCAGAATTAGACATGCAATCAAGAATCATGCTTTATGGCATGTGATGTTACCTTTGTTTGTGAGTTCAAAACTCCAAGACGATCAGTGTTAGGTTTGAAGGGTTCATACCCTCTAATGTTGATCCACACCACCCACGTCAAGATGCAAGAACGCTTTCTTGAAAGCCACCAATTGACCACCACAGAAAGGCTTGCAATGCGCTCAAAAGGTGAAGAAGGAGACTAGGTATATGTGTTTAGAAGAGTGAAGTCTCCAGCATGAAAACTTCACAAGAATAGGAATGGTATATAGAAGAATTGCTAGGTTCTTTTGAAAAACCTTAAGGAGGAACTCACCAACTAGGCGCACAAGAGAGGGAGAGAATTAGTGTATCAAATCAGAATTTTTACTTTACTTATAATGAAAGTGGCGCACAAGTGAGTGAGACAAAGGTGGAGTTGTTGCAATTCGAAAATCCCAACAACCTCTCCTTTGAATCCTCATAAGACTAGGTCTTTATCTAGTCAAAATTATGAACCAATGGTCATCATATGACCACCAATTCATGCGCCCTTATTAAGCCCAAAAAGGGTACAGATACATTTGAGCTGTTGTATTCAAGTTTGAACCAACTAGCTCACTGATTCTCTCAACAACCAAATCTGATTAGAGCTTGTTGGTTTGACAAGATGACAATCATCTCCCACCAAAATGGCTCCCAAAATCAGCCCTTGGAGATCTCCATAGATCTTCTCTTGATACAAGGGATTTGTTCCAACAAGATCTCATCTTATCCTTTTGTTATGAAACAACTTTTCATAGCCAATTCAAATTCGAATTCAAACATTTAAATTCAAACGTTCAAACATTTAAATTCTAAATTCAAATTCCAAATTCAAATTTCAAATTCAAATTTCAAAATTCCAATTCAAAATTCAAATTTCAAATTTCAAATTCAAAATTCGAATTTCAAAATTCAAATTCAAAATTCAAAATTCAAATTCAAAATTCAAATTTCAAAATTCAAAATTCAAATTCAAAATTCAAAATTTAAATATTTGATAATTAATTTAACTAATTAAATTAATTAGTAATGTCTTGGACCATCCAAGCCCATTAACAATACTTGCGCCCTCTCCCTCTTAGGTGGGCTTCCAAACTTCATCTTGGGCTAACAACCATTATTAGGCCCAATACCTTTAATGCTATATCATCATGACATTAAGGTGTTAGTGTGTGACCCATTAGGTCCAACATAGCCACTGACATAAATGTGCTCGGGCCCAACAAGCCCACAACTCATTTAATGACAACACAGAGCACTAGCAATGCTTTGTGCCCCAGAGCTAGTTAGATTAATGACTTGATCATCCTATTACACATATTTGGTTGCCGTATATATTTCTTTTCGTCTAGGTTACCTTCCCATAAAACCTAGGGTAAGGAAGCGTATCAACCCTTGCGGTTTAGGGTAAGCTTTATTCGAAATAGGGAATCTTCAATTTACTGACTCTAAAGGCAGATCATCTCATGATCTTTTTTACTATGCATAGATTCCCGAGTCTCTGTAAATGTCATCCTGATTTCTCCGGTTTACAGATAACCTAATCTCTCACAGAGATTTGACCAATTCCTTCAGCTTATCACCCTACCCTGTGCTCTTTCAGGACAAGCCCAACAGTATACCTATGAGTCTCCATGTTTCAGGCAGACGAGGTATACAGTCAAAGCATGCCTTCTAGAACACAGTCTAGGTAATAACTTCTGGTCTAAGGAAAAACATACTCAAATATAAAGAGACTACTCTAATGATACTCTCTGTGAGATTTCCTCAAAGAGTCTCTTTTGTGGGTCTGTTCGGTGCGAGCTATACCCTTATAGATCCACTCACGACTTTAGCTAAGACATCTCCATATCTGTAGCTCATGAGGTCTTTACCTTGCATCCGAATACAAGTAGATAAGTCGTGCTAGTCTTACCCGAGATCACTGATCCCCATTCTCAGTGTCTCTAGACTAGAACATAAAATTAGGAATAAATATCCAGTATCCTTGAATCCTCATGATCGTGATCTCATCACAGATACTCAAGAGATACCTATTTTATTCCAAGGGTTTTATCCAGTTACTCATATAAAATATTAACAGTAATATTGAGACAAAATATGAAACAGGATAAATAGTGCTTTTATTTATTTGCGACAATACAAAGGTCCACATATGTCCTAATCTAATTAAAAGATTGTCTCTAGGATATCCATATACTAACAAGCTCCCACTTGGCCTAGAGCCAATCAGACCTAAGTCGTATACCCAAAGATTCATAATGACTATCATGTTTTCTCTGAGAAACAGCCTGTGTCAGAGAATCGGCTAGGTTATCATCTGTGGGAATATAATCCATCTTTACATCCATCCTATCAATGATTTCTCTAATCAGGTGATATCTGCGGAGCACGTGCTTAGATCTTTGAAGAGACCTAGGTTCCTTTGACTGCGCAATGGCTCCAGTGTTGTCGCAAAGCAACTGTATGGGCTCATCCACGCTTGGAACCACCCTAAGTTCAGATATGAACTTTTTGATCCACACAGCCTCCTTAGCTGCTTCTGAAGCAGCTATATATTCAGCTTCTGTCGTTGAATCTGTTGTTGTCTCCTGCTTGGAACTCTTCTAAGATACTGCCCCACCATTTAAGGTGAAAACGAACCCTGACTGTGACTTGCAGTCATCTTTGTCACTCTGAAAGCTGGCATCAGTGAACCCTTTCACTGTTAGCTCATCAACCCCACCATAGACCATAAACGCATCCTTAGTTCTTCTTAAGTATTTAAGGATGGTCTTGACTGCTGTCTAGTGACCCTCTCTAGGGTCCGACTGGTATCTGCTCGAAATGCTCAAAGCATAGGAGACATCTGGTCTCGTACATATCATGGCATACATGATGGATCCAATAGCCGAAGCATATGGAATTCCACTCATGCGATCCTTCTCAGGCTGTGACTTAGGACACATAGCCTTTGAAAGATGTACCCCATGACTGATGGGAAGAAAACCCCTTTTCGACCCTTCCATGCTAAACCTCTGTAGCATCTTGTTAACATACGTGGATTGAGATAAACCCAGCAGCCTCTTGGATCTATCTCTATAGATCTTTATACCAACTATAAAGGCTGCTTCTCCCAAATCCTTCTTGGTGAAGCTTTTTGAAAGCCACTCTTTCGTTATTTGTAATGTGGGGATGTCATTTCCTATTAACAATATGTCATCTACATAAAGTACCAGGAAGACGACATTACTCCCACTAACCTTCTTGTAAACACAAGGTTCATCCTCGTTCTTGATAAAACCGTTACTCTTAACGACTTCATCAAAACGAATATTCCAACTCCTTGATGCTTGCTTTAGCCCATATATCGACCTTTGAAGTTTGCATACCATATGCTCCTGATCTTTGATTCCAAAGCCCTCAGGTTGTGTCATGTACACTTCCTCCTTCAAGAACCCATTCAAGAAGGCAGTCTTGACATCCATTTGCCAAATTTCATAGTCGTGATATATTGCAAGCATGATCCTAATAGATTTGATCATGGCAACCGGTGAGAAAAATCTCACCATAGTCAACTCCTTGTCTTTGACGATACACTTTCGCCACCAACCTAGCTTTGTAGGTCTAAACATTGTCATCTGCATTAGTTTTTCTTTTAAAGACCCATTTATTACCGAAAGGTGCAGTAAACTGCGAGAGAATTCCATTTTCTCTCACATAATCCTGAAACTCATGGCTCAGATATTCACCACCACGATCTGATCGTAATGTCTTAATCATCTTGCCACGCTGTTTCTCTACTTCTTTTCTAAACTCCTTGAACTTTTCAAAGGCTTCGGATTTATATCTCATTAGGTACACGTACCCAAATCTTGATTTGTCATCAGTAAAGGTGATGAAATATGAGTATCCTCCTCTAGCCTCTATAGACATTGGCCCACAAACATCAGTGTGAATGAGTTCTAATAACTCACTAGCCCTATGACTCTCAAGCCCTTTGGGCTTGTGACAAGTAAATTTTCCCAGCTAGACAAGATTCACATTGTCCATAGGATTCCAAATCCATGGAATCTAGGTATCCATTTGCATGCATCCTAGACAATCTTGTATCGTTTATGCGCCCTAGTCTACAATGCCAAAGATAAGATTGATTATCTATCCTAGGTCGTTTCACAGCAATATTGAGCACTTCAGTTCCCATTTCCACAACATACAATCCATTTATTAAAGAAGCAGTACCATAAACAATATCATTCAAAATGGTAGAAAATGTACCATTCTAAATACTAAAAGTAAAACCATCTTGTTCTAAACAAGAAATAGAAATAATGTTTCTAGAAATATTTGGAACATAAAGACAATTATTCAAATGCAATAAAAGTCCCGTAGGCAAAATAAGTCGGCATCTCCAACAGAATGAGCAGCAACCCTTGCTCCATTGCCAACGCGGAGGTCCACCTCATTTCTCTCCAATCTTTTTGGGCTCCTAAGCACCTGCAACATATTGCAAATATGAGAACCACAACCGGTATCCAATACCCATGAGGTAGGATTAGCACAAGAATAATTTATCTCAATCATGAAAGTACCTGAGGTAGAAGCATCGCCATGCTTCTTGTCCTTCACACTCTTCAGGTAATCTGGATAATTCCTCTTCCAATGGTCTTTCTTGCCACAATGGAAGCACTCAGCATCGCTTTTGTCCTTGGAAGCACTCTTACCCTTCTTTTTGCCTTTCTTCTTCTTGGGTTTTCCTTTGGGTTTAAGGGAGTCTCTTTTCGCAGGCTCCTTGCCCTTACCCTTTGCCTTGCTAGGCCCACCAATCAGAAGAGCATGTGTCCTATCCTTCTTGATAGACACTTCAACAGTTATTAACATGCTTAACAATTCAGGCAAGCTCACAAGCATCCCATGCATATTGTAATTCATAATGAATTGACTGAAGGAAGGTGGAAGCGAGGTCAGGACTAAGTCATTACTTAGCTCGGCATCCATCACGAAGCCTAGATTTCCTAGCTTCTCAATGAGCCCGATCATCTTAAGAACATGACTGCTCACAGACATGTTCTCAGACATCCTGCATGAGAACAATTCTCTATAAGCCTCATACCTCTCATGCCTGCCTTTAATGTCATACAACTCCTTGAGATGTAAGACAATAGAGGGAGCATCCATATGCTCATGCTGCTTTTGCAGTTCAGGCGACATGGATGCCAACATGATGCAGACAGTCAACACATTATCATCCATAAACTGTTTGTGGACCTCGAAATCAAATTCCACGAACCCATCTTCCCCTTCCCTAGGAGCTACGGGTAAATGCAATAAAATAGTTTAATGCTTTGTTATACGTATGTGTATACACTGGTGTGGCATAGGATGGTGTTTCCCTATGTTTTGTATGTTGCATGATGATGCGTAATTCATACTTGGTAGATTCACTGATCAGTAGGACTATTTGCATCTGAGTATGCTTAGGACAGCATGAGAGCTCGAGAGATGACTCATGGAGATGTTTGACACACTGCAAGGATATGTATTTACTGCATTATTTACTATTATTGCATTTATACTGTGAGTGAACTATGGGGTGGAAAAATGCTCCAAGGACCCCTAGTTTACCGAGGTATATTTATATATCTCACCCGTGTTGTGGGGACCCCATTTTAGGTACAGGTGCTGCAGGAGCCTCTAGTGGTAAATGGCCGTATTTGGACTAGATGTCATTGACGTGCGCTGTCGAACCCACGCAAATTACCGAGCTTGAATCTGTAGTGTTAGGGCAACTCAGATCGTCTCCCAAAGAACCTGCTTAAAATCAGAAACGCTCTGTGAAATAAAATATAAAAGGGAAAGGGGACTTTGTTGATTAATTTAAATAAAAACAGAATATAAAAAGATGAATTTGAAATCGTAATTAAAAATAACAAACCTAAGGTTATGATTCCTAGGACGTCTTTCCTCGGATAAAAAGATATCAGAATCGTGATTGATGTCAATTGAATCAGAATCCTTATTTTCAATTTAGAACCCTTTCTAAGCAATCGCTTAGCGTTTGATCAAATACGGTGCTTCTACTCATACAATCGAAGAGTATTAGCCCGATTGATTTAAGGTCATAAGGTCAATCAATCTAATCATCAAATCTAATGATTAATCCCTTTCCATAATCGCAATCGCGAATCTCAAATTGAATATCCACAATCGCACGATATCAATCTGAGTTTGGAAGGGAAACAAATCCGATTTAAAACAAAAAATGCAGATCCTCAAGACTAATCCATGGAATCCACTACCCTTAGGTTGATTAAAGGATTCTTAGCCTCGCATGGCTAAGGTAAACATAATTAAAAATTAAAAACAATAAGAACAGAAGATGAAGAAGAAGAACAAAATTCAATTCAAATTTCAAAGAAAATTGTCAATCGTCAAACTCCCAAAAATCTCACTGCCGAAGGGTTTCCTAAAATTTTCCTTTAATAGCCGTCATTCAGAACGGTTAGGGTTTCACCACTTCGGCCCATACATAAAATAAAAACTTAATAAAATAAAATAAAATATTAAAACATGGCCTTGAGCCCTAAACACATTGGGTTCTAATATGATTTACAAGTCCAAATATCAAAATAAAATTCCAGCAAAAGCACGTCATCTTGGGCTCAGTTTTCGACCGTCTTCCCGTTCGAATTGGGCTTCAATAGATGAAATAGTGATTGTAGCCCTTTCTGTTATCTGCAAATCACAACAAGAAAAAATTCAATCGGACATCTGTATAGTGAGATATGGTCAAAATACGAAAGTAGTGTAAATCTGAGAAATTATAACGAAAAACAATTAAACCCAATTAAAATCTAGAATTCTGATTTGAACCAAAAGACCTTTATTTAATACAAATAAAACCTAAAAATACCAATCAAAAGTAATAAATAAGTGTAACAAAATATGTGTTATCAGTCATATGTTGATAGCTGGTCATTTTGGATTGTATCTCATCTATGATTGTAGATGTATATGTCTTTTACATTGTCACATGTATATGTATATTTTGAAGTCACGTGATGTATTTTGGAGAACTTAGTGCATAATTATTGTGGTGGTGAATGCCTTGTTGTATATGGCTAATAGCTTTGATCATGGTCCTTTTGTAGCTAAGTCCGTTGGCATGTAATTATCTTGAAGAATACTGTTATAAATGATTCATTGTAACATTGATTGAATGTGAAAATGGTTTTCTCATTTTGAATTGAATGATAAATTGATGAATATGGTGGGATATGAGTGCCACAATATGTGTTGCATCATTGTTGGCCATGTCTAGTTATTTAGGTACCAAATTCACCTAATGCTCCGTCATGTCATGTGCCATTATGCAGATTGAACCTGTTTTTATCTGTCGGAGAGCGCTCAAGCACCCTAAAGGGTGCTTCAGCACTCTTGGTGGCCAAAAAGTACAAATTTTTCCTGCCAGTGCGCGCTCGGGCGTGTTGGAGCGCGCTGAAGCGCGCTACCTGGCAAAATAATGTTCAAAGAGCGTGCTTAGGTGCTCTCAGCGCTCTTATGCGCGCAACCCGTTCTTAGCACGAATATAGGTTAGTAAAATTGGCATAACTCAAGCTACAGAGCTCCAAATTGAGTGAGGTTTGAACCTATATGAAGCTAACATATAGAAATATAATCCCATAAAATATTAGAGTAATTGAATGAGTATATCAATCTCAGTTTAGAATTGAAGTTGATGATCCAATTCCGAAAGTTCGATTTTGTCAGCTACGTTACGAGTTTAATAACTCCGGCTATACTTAATCAAATGGTTATTGTAATATCTTTCCGGAAAGCCCTAGACTTCTAGTTTATCATAATGAAAAGTTTAAAGTTAATGGTTAAGTGTAGTGGTCTCATTTTAGAGGATGTTACATGGTTACAATTAAAGTTTTGGATATATTAAGTACGGTTTTGTTTTAAAAAGTAAATGAACAATGTTTTTGTGAAAAAATTTATCCGTAGTTTTAATTAATCAATGTGATTGTAACTGCGTTTAATATCATAACTAATATTAATGTTTCTTGGTGTACAACGGGGCATTACATATAATCTTCCCCTGACATCAGTATAAGAAGAAGCACCAAATCGCTGATAAAAAGTACAAATGAAATCTCTCCAAGATTGCATAAATCATGTGCGGTAAATCCACCGGAACCAAGACCTCGCATTTCCTTCCATTCAAAGCCAGCTAGTAGCACTTCGAATTCTTTAGGAACGTTTTTTAAGTGAAAAACATCTTAGCTTTAAAATCCAATTATGCGGGTTTTGTCCCTCAAAAATTAATAGTTCCACAAGCATAAACTTTGACAAGGAGCATTGATCTTTTCATTCATTTCTTGTAGCACCTGAAGAAGATGATGTCTCACCTGATATAAAGAATGATTGAGATTGTGGGATCTCCCTCGTACGTTGCTCCCTGAGAAACAATGCTTAATGTATTTCTTGCATTTGAGCTACCAGAATTGCGAATTGAGATTGGTTCTCATCCAATCGAGTTTCCACGCGTTGGATGTGCTTGAGTTTTTGTCGTGAGCCATCGAACTCTCTCAAATTAATCAGTTTCAATAAAATTTGTAATACACTGGACAACCTGAATCGTCTCTCTCAAGAAATTTGCAAGAAACTTAGTCCTTTAGTTAAAAATAGAAAGTAAAAAAGGATTTTTTTTTTTTTTTTTTTGTGATTAAAAACGTAAAGTAATTAATCAAGATTGTAAAAACTGAAATTATCAAATAAAAGGTTAAAACAATGATGTTAGAATATGGGTCAGATCTGAAACAAAAACCCTAAATATTAAACATGTTAAAGAGAGAGAGACAAGTACCTTGACAGAGGTGGCAGCAACGAGGAATAACTATGAGATGGTGGTCGGAGTACTACTGTGTGCGGTGGATGGTGTGGGTGATTGAATTGATAAATTTCTCCCTTATTCGCACGATACCCGAGTATAGTATGTGAGGAAAGGAATATGTCAACTGGGGGTTTAAAAAACCCAGCCAGTGACATATATTTGGGTATCTCCCTATGTTACTAGGGTAAATAATGTAATGAATGCTCAAAATATGAACAATACTCGGGTAAGCCACTAGTGTGCTCGAGCATAGCATTTTTTTACAAAGAATACTTGAGTATAAGGCAGTATACTCGAGTGTATAATTAGGTCAACGGTCAAACAATAGGTAGATGAGTTATATGTTTTGATACGAGGGCGAAGCATAAATTTAAAATAATTAAAGGGTACAATAATTAAAAAGTCGGATCCACTCCCTATCGATAAAGAGCGGAAAGGAAAAGTTGATAAAACATACACTAAAATTTAAACATATCATGGTTATTAATTTTATAGACCGAATTTGGCCTTATATGAGAAAAACAAACGCTAGTACAGAATCCACTGAATGCTCAGTTTTGAAGCGAAATTCCAGGAAAGAATGTCATGTGATTCAACATTATCACCAGTGGCAGCAGAGAAACCAATTCTGACCCACTCCGGCAGAATACCCCTCAAATCAATGGTTTGTGTGACGCCAACAGATTGTTTAGCATCACTGTAACTGACAAAGGCACTCAATTGTTTAGCATTGGAGTCATAGCCAATGACAGCTTTTCCTATTGATCCTTCAGGGACCGAATTAATAGGCCAATCATCAGTGGTCGCTGAAGCAAGAGAGTTT